>NC_037682.1:19478212-19513900 GCF_003255815.1 Theropithecus gelada | reverse complement strand
AAAAAAAAAAAAAAAAAAAAAAAGAACTCTTGAAATGAGGGTGGGCTGGGCGTGGTGGCTCACACCTGCAATCCCAGCACTTTTGGAGGCCGAGGCAGGCGGATCACCTGAGATCAGGAGTTCAAGACCAGCTTGATCAACATGGAGAAACCCCGTCTCTACTAAGAGATACAAAATTAGCCAGACTTGGTGGCACATGCCTGTCGTCCCAGCTACTCGAGTGGCTGAGGCAGGAGAATCACTTGAACCTGGGAGGCAGAGGTTGTGGTGAGCCGAGATCGTGCCATTGCACTCCAGCCTGGGCAACGAGCAAAACTCTGTCTCAAAAAACAAAACAAAACAAAACAAAAAAAGAAAGGAAGGAAGGAAGGAAGGAAGGAAGATGTGTTCAGATATAATATTTTCCATTAAAGTTTTTATTTTTTATTTTACCAAACGTATAATTTCAGGGAAATTATATCTTCATTGCTGGTTGGATTTCATGGAAATAGCTCCCAAAGCTATAAATTTAAGTTTCTCTGTTTTCTCAGGTGCATTTAGCTTTTTGACACATCAGGGTGTCTTAAATTTCTGTGCTCTGGGAATCCAGGTCCCAGTTCTGCTATTAGCTAGTTGTGCACTTGAAAAAGTCACTGACTTAACAGGCTTCCATTTTTTCATCTTAAAATACCTGTATCTTATCACACTAGGATAGTTGGTGGATTTAAAGTAGGGATCCCTAACGTTTTCCTAACAAGTATTTTTTTCTCTTGAAGGCTTATTGTTAATTATTAACGATAAAAATAACAACTGCCATTTACTAAGCATTCTGGGCCAGATGTTTTGTACATATTTAAAATTTTATAGATAAGAAAACTGAGGCACCGAGGGGTTAAGTAAATTGCCTAAGGTCACATAAATAGTACATGGCAAAACTGGGATGCCTGCCCACAGCTACTTAGATTCAGCTTCCGCTTTCTCATGGGAATTCACATGAGCCACAGGGAAGGAAGCGTGGGGCAGCACTGCGTTGAGATGAACCAGGCAAGGCCTTAAGGAGAATGGATGGATCCTGAGACAAAGGTCTCCGAAGAAGAGCAACTCATTTTCTCTTTGGCAAAAAAAGAAGTCAGTCTTCATCCTACTTAACAAGATGCGTGGTATGATGGAATATGTGGGGTTTGGAGTTAGAAAGGCCTGGGTTAGAATCTTCACTAAGTTTGATCAGGCTCGGTGGTTCATGCCTATAATCCCAGCACTTTGGGAGGCCGAGGCAGTCAGATCACTTCAGGTCAGGAGTTTGAGACCAGCCTGGCCAACATGGTGAAACCCCACTCTACTAAAAATACAAAAAAAGTAGCTAGGCGTGGTGGTGGACGCCTGTAATCTTGGCTACTTGGGAGGCTGAGGTGGGATAATTGCTTGAACATGGGAGGTGGAGGTTGCAGTGAGCCAAGATCATGCCAGTGCACTCCAGTCTGGGCAACAGGGCGAGACTCCATCTCAAAAAAAAAAAAAAAAGAATCTTCACTAAGTTACTACTTAGTTGAGAGGCTTTGGACAGGTGACTTATCCACTCTTTGCCTCATATGTCTTATCAAGGAAATAGGATGGGATGGGATAGGATGTGAAATGAGAATAGGATAATAATATTGGCAGAGCTGTTTCAGTGGGTAGAAATAATTCGTGCAAAGTGTCTTGAAGGCACATGAAGGCATACAGTACATGGCAGGCAAAATATCAAATCCTTCTATAAGTGCTTTCCTAAAGTATGTTGTTAATAGGCATTAGGCAATAAAAAGAGAAAGGATGGAAGAAGTTTTAAGGGCGGGGACAGTTTGGCAGTCAAGTAAATCTGGGAAGATGCTGTTAAGCAAAATTAAACTCCTTTACTGCAGGACTTCTCAGAGCCTTTAAATTGCAAAGATGCAATAGAATCTCCAAGAGGAAGCTTTTTATCAATTTATTTTGAGTCTCAATTTATTTTGGCCCATTTTAATGGTGTCTCTTACAGGACTGGTGTTTCTGGGGGCACGTATCAGGAAGCACTGATCTGGTGGCTCTTGGAGGAAAAAGCTGGCTTACTCAGGTCCAGTCATCATGGTGCATTTCCTGTTTTGTAGTACCTCTAGAACTGTCTCTCTTTTCTATCTATTTCTCCCAAAAATAGGATTTCTCCTCCTTACAAATGTCATAGAAGGAAGCTCTAAAGAGTGATTTCCAGCATCCATACGAGTGATTTCCAGCATCCATACAAGTGAAAAGTTCAGCTCCCAACAGGAGCAGACAACGTCCGCAAAGCAAACCAAGCAAGACCCATGGGGCCAAGGCATTGAGTGGTTTCTCAGGGTGGTGGAACGTGGCTCCTTCCCTGCTTCTCCCAGAGAAGCTTTAAATGTGCAGGTAACTCCCCAGACCACCAGAAGGCACCAACATGGGAAAAACAGACCCAGTCACTGGCCCAGAGAGTCAGAAATCAGTCCATCCAGGTGACCCCGCTTAGGCTCCTGTTCATGCACTTGTCAAAGGCCAGCCCAGCCCAAGGAGGGGGAAAGAATTAGACAGAGGATCAGCTTTTTATTTTCATGTACAAAGCACTTGCCCTCGGGTTATAAATGTTATTGCATTTGTGTAGCACTTTACTGCTGCCCTCAGCTTGCAAGCATCACAGGATCCCAGTGGCAGTACTTTCCTAACCCTTGATCAATAGCTTATTTCTATCACCTTCAGTCCCAGCTGCCAATCCGTTCTGTATAACGTGGGAGGCAGACTTCGCTGCTCTCCAGCTGTACATGCTATGAATGTAAACGGTGCAAGTAACATATGTATTATATGTATGTGTGTGTGTGCACTGAATGGGGGACATGAGACTTTTTTTTTTTTTTTTTTTTTTTTTGAGACGGAGTCTCGCTCTGTCGCCCGGGCTGGAGTGCAGTGGCCGGATCTCAGCTCACTGCAAGCTCCGCCTCCGAGGTTTACGCCATTCTCCTGCCTCAGCCTCCCAAGTAGCTGGGACTACAGGCGCCTGCCACCTCGCCCGGCTAGTTTTTTTTTTTTTTGTATTTTTTAGTAGAGACAGGGTTTCACCGTGTTAGCCAGGATGGTCTCCATCTCCTGACCTCGTGATCCGCCCGTCTCAGCCTCCCAAAGTGCTGGGATTACAGGCTTGAGCCACCGCGCCCGGCCGACATGAGACTTTTGAACAAGGAATAACAAAAATGGGACCCTTGTTCTGGGAGACTCCCATAAAGCTGGGAGTTTTCTTTCTAGTTTCTCTCTCCTTTTCTCTCTTTCCCTCTCTCTGAAACGATGTACTTGGTATTCTGTCATGTGGCGGGAGAAATTCTCTCTTAAGTTTCTGTGTTTTTATTTGATACATATTTGGGGGAGCAGGTGAAAAGTGAATGGAAAGATCTAAATTCCAAGAAAGAAAGGGTTATGTCCATCTTATTTGTCACCCCTGTATTCCCAGCACTTACACTGAGCATAGCACAAAATAGGTGCTCAGGAAGTATTTGTTGACTAAATGAACGAATTCAGGAAATGGGAGGATAAGAGGGCCCCAGAACAATCCTCTGGAACTGCCTGAGCAAAGAGGCAAAGGCCTTGTGTGGCTGGCTGCAAGGGGGACCACAAAAGGTTTAATGGGCATCTACTTTATTTATTTTATTTTTATTATTTTTATTTTTATTTTCTGAGATGGAGTCTTGCTCTGTCTCCAGGCTGGAGTGCAGTGGCATGATCTCGGCTCACTGCAACCTCTGCCCCCTGGTTTCAAGTGGTTCTCCTGCCTCAGCCTCCTGAGTAGTTGAGATTACAGGCGCCCACCACCACACCCAGCTAATTTTTGTATTTTTAGTAGAGACAGGGTTTCACCACGTTGGCCAGAATGGTCTGGATCTCCCGACCTCATGATCCAACCGCCTTCGCCTCCCAAAGTGCTGGGATTACAAGTGTGAGACACTGCTTCCGGCTGGGATTCTACTTTATTTGAGTCTCACTCTAGGCACCTTGGGAACCACAGAGAAATGAGATCATAAGCATAACCAGATACTACCGTTCCAGTTTTCCGGGGAGCAGAGTCAGCCAAGAAACTGCTTAGGGGACAAATTCCTCATCTCACCTTCTTTCCCTCACCTCTGAAGCTAGTTTTAAGACAAACCCACTCTGGGAGACACTTTGAAGGATGAAGGAGGACCCCAAAGCTCCGTGACATTCTCCAGCTCCAGGAAGATGACTCCATCTCGCAGTAAGGCAGCCAGGACTGCCCTTGTCTGAACCTACGTCCTTGAGGCTCAGCCAAACCTCTCCTTCCGTGGCAGAGGGATGTTTAGGTGACATTCTTCTCCCTGCCACTCAGCATCTTTTAAACAATCCTCCTCCACCTTGGGAGAATATGCATGAACTCACTGCAGTCTAGGACGACGGAAGCTGAAAATTGTCTTTCTCCCTGGGAGTGAAATTGGTCACAAGGGGAAAAACACACCTCCCCTGAAAAATAAGAATCTGGGGCCAGGCGCAGTGGCTCATGCCTGTAATCCCAGCACTTTGGGAGGCCAAGGCGGGCAGATCACCTGAGGTCAGGAGTTCAGGACTAGCCTAGCTAACATTTTAGTAGAAACCCCGTTTCTACTAAAAATACAAAACTTAGCCAGGCGTGGTGGCACACACCTGTAATCCCAGCTACTCAGGAGACTGAGGCAGCAGAATCGCTTGAACTCAGGAGGCAGAGGTTGCAGTGAGCAGAAATCGTGCCACTGCACTGCAGCCTGGGCGACAGAGCAAGACTTGTCTCCAAAAAAAAAAAAAAAAAAACAATCTGGGATGACTGCAGGTTCTTTCAGGCAAAGTTCTTTTGCTTGCCGTGGTAGAAATCCATGTCAAGTGGAATTAGTGAAGAAGGGACCTCGTTCGAAGGATATCAGGGTATGTTGCAGGGCAGGGGCATTGGGCTCAGAAGGACCGGGTGCCAAACCCTGGAAGATGGACTCCCCAGGAATCCTTGGAAGCAGCGACACCCCACGTTTGGCTGCTGCCAGCTGCACTTGAGTTTCCTCGGCCTGCTCACCCCAGCCTCAGGGGCCTGTGACGGGAGGGGAGGAGGTTGGCACAGGCCCTTGGCTCTGCAGCACACCACCTGTAGTGCACCATGAATTAATATTTTTAATAAATCCTGTAATTATCTTGTGAACAGAACATTTTTGTTGCACTATGTTTTTCGGTGTTAAAAGCATTAATTTGTTCGATATAAACATTAAAAATATACCATCGTTTTTGTAACCTTGTTTCTTTATTTTCTTCATGGAAAGTGGGCTCTAAGGCCCCAACTAAGAGGTGCGCTTGGCTTTGCGTAGCCACCCCAAGTGGCCAGCCAGACTGCGGCCAGCTCTCAGACCCGGGTTGGAATGTCTAGGAGAGACGTTCAACCGGCATACTTAACTGTTAGACCTCAAGATCCCTTTTTCATGCAAGGAAAATCCTCTTCCTGGGCTCACCCTGTGCAGAATCTCAGATACTACAGGTCTCCAACCAGCTGAGCAGGGGACTCCCAGGACTGTGGAATCTCACCTGGGATTGAGGGGAGCTCACCTGGCAGCTCAACTTTCCTAAGTGTGTACGACTCTGCTTCCTCCCAATTCTTGTCTCTCTAGTACATCGCTATCTTCTCTTGATCCTGAAATCTTTTTGTTTGTAATGTTCTGTTTTATCATATGTTTTGCGTTCCCTCAAATCCTTTGTGGCAGGACAAAAGACCAAAAAGTTGAATAAATATCGGGTTTGTACTTAATGTCATCAAATCAACATACATCTTGTAGGCGCCTCAGGAGCCTAGCCAACCTCCAAGAGGGCTTGGTCCAAGTCAGAATTAATTTATCCTTCTTCCTTCCCTCCCTCCGTTCCTTCTTCCCTCCCTCTCTCCCTCCCTCCCTCCTTTCTTCCCTCCTCCCCTCCCTTGCTATCTTTCTCTTTGCTTCCTTTTTTTTGTTTTCTTTTTTTTTTTTGAGACGGAGTCTCGCTTGGTCGCCCAGGCTGGAGTGCAGTGGCCGGATCTCAGCTCACTGCAAGCTCCACCTCCCGGGTTTACGCCATTCTCCTGCCTCAGGCTCCCGAGCAGCCGGGACTACAGGGGCCCGCCACCTCGCCCGGCTAGTTTTTTGTATTTTTTAGTAGAGACGGGGTTTCACCGTGTTAGCCAGGATGGTCTCGATCTCCTGACCTCGTGATCCGCCCGTCTCGGCCTCCCAAAGTGCTGGGATTACAGGCTTGAGCCACTGCACCCGGCCCCTTTTTCTTGTTTTCTATGAGTAACTTTTTTTGTGGAAGCAATACAAATGTCTTTAAAAACACTTCTTAAACACTGAAGTATGACCAAAAGAATAAAAACAATTCAAATTCCCACCACATCCCCCCTAAGAGATAATTACTGTTAATATTTTGGTCTACAACTTTCCAGATAATTTTCAATCAAATTAGCCTCACTGTGAAAATAACCCTACTGTAATGCTGACTTATATCCTATTTTTTAACTTGGCAACCTGTTATGTTTCTTTGCATATTATTGCATTTTCTTCTGGAAACATTTTATTTTCTAAACTGGAATCAACTTTGTTTTTCTGATATATAAAATATTTAACCAATACAGAGAAATAGAGTCCCTCATAATCCCACTTCCTAAAAATAATCACTATTAATTTTTAAAATCCTTCAAGTTTTTATGTATGTGTAATCATACATTTATATAGACAGAACCCTAACACATCGTTGGATAGTGTTTGGTAAACCGCTTTTTCCTTCTTAACACTAGATCATTAATATCTTCCCACATCAATACATCATGTGGCTGAGCACAGTGGCTCATGCCTGTAATCCCAGCAGGTGGGCGGATCACCTGAGGTCAGGAGTTCGAGACCAGCCTGCCCAACATGGTGAAACCCTGTCTCAACTAAAACTACAAAAATTAGCTGGGCATGGTGGCATGCGCCTGTAATCCCAGCTACCCAGGAGGCTGAGGCAGGAGAATCACTGGAACCCAGGAGGCAGAGGCTGCAGTGAGCCAAAAAGAATGCACTATCCTTCTTGATGGCTACATTGAATTCTATTCCATTGAATAAATGGACCATAATTTATTTAACCAATCACTTCTTGTTGGAAACATATTCTAATTTTTCAATTTTTAACTATTATAAGGAATTATTATTTTTTCAATTTTTCACTATTATAAGGAATACTGTGCTCCTTATAATGATGTAAGCATCATTGTGTATGCTTCTTTGTCACATATCTGATTATTCCTTTAGAAAAAAATTCCTAGAAGAAGAGTTGCTGAGAAAAAAAGATACATCTTTTAAAATTTAATCATATTAATGAACAGTCCTCCAGAAAATGGCACCAATTTACATTTCACCAATATGTGTAAGATAAACTGATTTTCCACACCATCTCCAACATTGACCATTATCACTCTTTTTTATCTTTGCTAGTAAGATGGCTGAAAATGAGATTTCATTTTGGTTTCAATCTGTAAGTCTTTGATTATCAGTGAGGTTGAAGCATGCTTTTATATCTTTATTTGTCCAATTTAGTTTATGAATTACCTAATTACCTATTCATGTGTTTTGCCTATTTTATTTTATAAAAGCATTCTTCTTTTCTTATTGATTGGTAAAAGTCCTTTATATATCAAGGCTATTAACCTTGATATCTATGTTGAAATTGTTTTTTCTCACTTAGTTCATTGTATCTTTTGCCATAGAAAATTTTCATTTTTATATGTTTGGTGGGTTTTCTTTTGAAATGCGGTCTCATTCTGTCACCCAGGCTGGAGTGCAGTGGCATAATCTCAGCTCACTGGAACCTCTGGCTCCCAGGTTCAAGCTATTCTCCTGCCTCAGCTTCCGGAGTAGTTGGGACTACAGGTGTGTGCCACCACGCCCAGCTAATTTTTGTATTTTTAGTAGAGACAAGGTTCCATCATGCTGGCCAGGCTGGTCTCAAACTCCTGACTTCAAGTGATCCACCCACCTCAGCCTCCCAAAGTGTATTTTTATGTATTTGTACCAGCCTGAGCAAACAAAAAGCCAAGTAACGGCCTTAAACCGTACAATATTAGCTGTTTAATTAACCTGAAATTCAGAAGTAGGTGGTCACAGGATTGGTCTGGTGGTTCGGAGATGACATCAGTCTCTGTATGTCCTTCAGATTTGCCATTTAGTGTATGTTGACAGTGCCTCCCCTCAGTGAGACAAAATGCCTGCTACACCTTTAAATATCACATCCTCGTACTCTGATTAGGAAGGACAAGGATTTTAAAAAAAGGAGAATAAGGACAAGGAATTTTTTTGCCATCTCACAGATCTGCTATTTTCATCGGGGAGGAAATTCTCTCCCAGAAGGTCCCAGTAGATTTTTACTTACATCTCTTACTGGTAACCAGTAGTGTGTGCTGGAATAATCAAACCTGCCAATCACTTCCTCTATGACTTATGGCTTAACACTGCATTACCAAAAGACCTCCCTGTCCCCAAATTCTTTTTTTCTTTTTGAGACCAAGTCTCACTATGTTGCCAGGCCAGAGTGTAGTGGCACAATCTCGGCTCACTGCAACCTCCGCTTCCTGGGTTCAAGCGATTCTCTTGCCTCAGCCTCCCGAGTAGCTGGGACTATAGGCACATGCCACAATGTCCAGCTAGTTTTTGTATTTTTAGTAGAGATGAGGTTTCACCATGTTGGCCAGGATGGTCTCGATCTCTTGACCTCATGATCCACCTGCCTTGGCCTCCCAAAGTGCTGGGATTACAGGCATCAGCCACCATGCCTGGTCCCCACATTCTTTTAAAATGTAATCCACTACTATGTCCTAGAACTTTTGAGTTTTTATTTGTTTTATTTCCAAATCCTTAAACTATCTGGAATATATTTAGTAGTATAGTATGAGATAACTTTGCTTTTTTTTCCAAAGGATATCCGATGTACGGACAACTTTTATTAAATAATCAATATTTTCCCCATCAAGTTGAAATACCATCTTAATTATTTACCAAATTCTCCTAAATTCATGGGTCTAGCTCCATGGATCTGTCTTTTCTTGCTCCAGTACCACAATGTTTTCATCACTACAGTTTCATAGCAGGTAGCACAAGTTATTCTTCCTTCGTTATTTTCTTGGCTATTCTTTATTTGTTTATTCTTCTAGATAAACATTAGGATTAGTTTAACTAGTCCCCCCCACCCACCAATGAATGTTTTCTTTAGCATTTTGATTTGACTTACATTAAACTTATAGATTAACTTTAGAAGACTTCACATCTTTACCAATATTCAGTCTTTCCTCCCAGGATCTTGGACTGTGCCTCTCCACTTTTCATCTTCTTTTATGCCCTTTAGCAAAGTTTATCATGTCTTCATAAATATCTTGCACATTTTTGTTAAGCTTATTTATATGTATTTTATTTTTTATGCTGACTGTAAATGGGATATCTTATACCAATAGGAAAACTCAGAAAGGATCATTTGTTCATTTCTTAAATATATTCTATTTGGCTGGGTGAAGTGGCTGACCCCTGGCATCCCAGCACTTTGGGAGGCAGGGGCGGGAGGATCACCTGAGGTCAGGAGTTCGAAACCAGCCTAGCCAACATGGCAAAACCGGGTCTCTACTAAAAATACAAAAATTAGCCAGGTGTGGTGGCGGGTGCCTGTAATCCCAGCTACTTGGGAGGCTGAGGCAGGAGAATCGCTTGAACCCAGGAGGCTGAGGTTGCAGTGAGCTGAGATCATGCCACTGCGCTCTAGCCTGGGTGACAAAGCAAGACTCCATCTCAAAAAAAAAAAAAAATATATATATATATGTATGTGTGTGTGTGTATATATATATATATATTCTATTTGGCTATGATTATTTGAAAATGTTTCTTGATTTAATTTGCTAATATTTATTTGTCATTTATTTCCAAGAAAGGTAAGGATGAAATATTTTTATCCTTTTAAGGACTTTTATAATAATGTTTGCAAAGTTTATAAATGAATCAGGGAACTTTCAATCTTAATATTACTCTAGAAATGTATCATTCAATAAATACAGTAGCCACCAGCCATGTGTGGCAAATGAGCACTTGAAATGTGGCTACAGTGGCCCACTGCTGTAATCCTAGCACTTTGGGAGGCTGAAGTGAGTGGGAGTGGATCCCTTGAGTCTGGGAGTTTGAAACCAGCCTGGGCAACATGGCGAAAACCTGTCTCTACTAAAAATACAAAAAATTAGCTGAGCATGGTGATGTGTGCCTTTAGTCACAGCCACCCATGAGGCTGAGATGCCAGAATCATCTGAGCCTAGAAGATCCAGGCCACAGTGAGCTGTGATTACACCACTGCACTCCAACCTGGGCGACAGAGTGAGACCCTGTATAAAAAAGAAGAAGAAGGAGAAGGAGAAATGTAGCTACTGCCAGTGAAGAACTAAATTTATTTTTATTATTATTTTGAGACAGGGTTTCACTCTTGCCCAGGCTGGAGTGCAGTGTTGCACTCATAGCTCACTGCAGCCTCCAACTCCTGGGCTCAAGTGATCCTCCCACCTCAGCCTCCTGAGTTGCTGGGATTATAAAGCACACACGATCATGCCTGGCTAATTTTTCTTTTTTCTTTCTGTAGGGATGGAGTCTTGCTGTGTTGCTCAGGCTGGTCTCGAACCCCTGGCCTCAAGTTATCCTCCCACCTTGGCCTCTCAAAGTGCTAAGATTCCAGGCATGAGCCACTCTCCCTAGACAATGTTATTTATCTTTAATATTTAAAATTAAAAACTGATGTTTGACTTAGTTACTGGAAAACTTTTAAGCATTTTGGAACAATGTAGGTATGTGAATCTGCTTTTCAACTGTAAATTTACTTTATAAAATCTAAATCTTCAGAGATAAGTATTTCTGATGAAAACTTAGTGTCTGAATTGAGATATGCTGTAAGTATAAAATACAGAAGAGTCAGACCCGCTGGGGCGCGGGCGGCCCGGGATGTCCACCCCCTCCTCCTGTCCTGGATGGTTAGGACGTGCTTCCCCACCTGGACCTACTCTCACCCGCTTCACGGTCCCCTCTGGGGCACGTGCCTTCTGAAGAGGAGGCTCCTGCTCCAATGGGGGCCTCACTTATTGCGGACTTAGAGCAGCTGCACCTGCCCCCATCCCCACCCCCACCACAGACCCCAGCGGAGGGACCTTCGGTCCAGCCTGGGCCGGATACCCTCAGGCCCGTGGAAAAAGAGCTGCTGCCTCCCCCAGCAGAGCTTGTTGAGAGAGAGGCGTCCACAGACATCCGTGCCTTCTACCATAAGACTGTGTCCCCCCCAAGAACTGGCTGTAGATGCCATGAAGAGGCAGTACCATGCCCAGTACTTCACGTGCCGTACCTGCCGCCGCCAGCTGGCCGGGCAGAGCTTCTACCAGAAGGATGCGCGACCCCTCTGCGAACCCTGCTGCCAGGACACGCTGCAGAAGTTCAGCAAGTGTGGCGAGGTGATCCGGGAGCACATCATCAGGGCCCTGGGCCAGGCCTTCCACCCCTCCTGCTTCACGTGTGTGACCCGCGCCTGGTGCATCGGGGATAAAAGCTTTGCCCCGGGCAGCCAGAACGAGGTGTACTCCCTGGACAACTTCTACAGGAAATTTGCCCCCACCTGCAGCATCTGTGAGAATCTCATCATTCCTCGGGATGGGAACTATGTCTTCAAAATCGAGTGCACTGGAAGAAATTTCCATGAAAATTGCTACAGGTATGAGGACTGCAGGATCCTCCTGTCTATCGAGCCCACGGACCAAAGCTGCTACCCCCTCAACAACCGTCTCTTCTGCAAGGCGTGCCACCTGAAGCAGAGTGCTGCGGGATGCTGCTGAGAGTGCCCGCCAGTGTCAGGCAGTGAGCGGACCACTAGCCCCAGCTGGGGCCCTTCCCTGACTTGGTTTCCCTTCCTGACTTGCTCTTGCACACTTTCCTTCTGAGCCTCCACGGGGACCAGCCTGCAAGTCGGCACAGCCTGTCTAGGACACAGCGGGGCTGAGCGCCGTCAGACCTTCCACTCCTCCTCTACCCTCTGGGCGCCAGAAGGTTCCTGGACCATGAGTGTCACCCCCAGAATTCCTTGCTGGTCCTACCCCACTTCCAGGGAAAAGCTGGGGGGAGTCTCCGGGGGACACTTGGACCCCTAGCACTGACTGTAGCTGTCTGGTCGGGGTGCTGAGACCAGCATGGCTTTGCACAGTTGAGCTGTTTGAGTAAAAACTCCAAAGTCCCTTAAAAAGTGCTTTTTAGCCTGAACGCAGTGGCTCACGCCTGTAATCCCAGCACTTTGGGAGGCCGAGGTGGGCGGATCACTTGAGGTCAGGAGTTCAAGACCAGCCTGGCCAACACGGTGAAACCCCGTTTCTACTAAAAATACAAACATTAGCCGGACGTGATGGCACATGCTTGTAGTCCCAGCTACTTGGGAGGCTGAGGCAGGAGAATCGCTTGAACATGTGAGGCAGAGGTTGCAGTGAGCTGAGCTTATATAACTGCACTCCAGCCTGGGTGACAGAGTGAGACTCCGTCTCAAAAAAAAAAAAAAAAAAAATGTTTTTGAAAATGTTGAGGTTGGCTGGCCACAGTGGCTAATGCCTATAATCCCAGCCAAGGCAGGTGGATCACCTGAGGTCAGCAGTTTGAGACCAACCTGGCCAACATGGTGAAACTCCGTCTCTACTAAAAATACAAAAAATTAGCAGTCATTATGGCTGGTGCCTGTAATTCCAGCTACTAGGGAGGCTGAGGCAGGACAATGGCTTGAACCCAGGAAGCAGAGGTTGCAGTGAGTTGAGATCGTGCCACTGCACTCCAGCCTGGGCAATAAGAGTGAAACTCCATCTCAAAATAATAAAAAAAGAAAGAAAGAAAGTAAAGAAAAGAAAACGCTGAGGTTGAAATGATGGGAATCAACATTCTTTGGATTTAGGGGAGAGAGTGTAATAGCAAACACCTCCCCTTGGTTCACACACATACAAGAATGGGACCCATTGGGGACACAGCCATGGACTTCCCCATTCTGGAATGTGTGGTGCTAAAGTGAGGCTGGGGCCCAGGCCTAGGAGGAGAAGGTGGCCCATAGATACTCCGGGATATCAGCAGCCCCCGATCTGCCTTCTGGCACCTCCTCCCGGGTGCTGTAGTGAGTCAGCAGGCATAGGGTGAGAGCTTGTTGCATGCTGGACACAGGGCCGAGTGTGCCTCCTGCAGCCTTGAGAGGATCCATGCACCACCCCACCCCAAACACACACAAGCACTTCTCCAGGACAGTTCCAGGAGAGATGTCCCTTCAGTCCCCTAGTTATGACCCCCAAGTCCCACTTGCGCCCTGTAGCCCAGCCTGTCTTGTAACCACTGCCTCCTCAATGCCACATCTAGAAGATTCTTCTTCCCTTTGAAAGAGAATAATCGTCGTTGCTTCATCACTTCTAAGACATTTTGTAGGTCATGGACAAGTTAAACAGAATGTGCTTTCCTCCCTGGGGTCTCGCTGTACCACAGGCTCCTGGGAGAATGTCACAGGGGCCATGCACTGGGTAAGCTTCTCTGTAGAACCCCAGGGGCTTCAGCCCAGAGCACAGAGTCTCACCCTAAGCCTGGAGCAGTGAGCCCCGAACTTCTGCATTCACAGACCACCTGCACAATTTTTTATCATAACCAAAGGTCTCCTGTTCTGTTATGTCACTTAAATCAACATGCTATTTTGTTTTCACTCACTTCTGACTTTAGCCTTGTGCTGAGCTGTGTATCCACGCAATCATGTTCACGTGGCAGTTATGGCTGTCTTCTTACACATGAAAATAAATGCATAACTCTTAAAAAAAAAAAAAAATACGAGCCGGGCACGGTGGCTCACGCCTGTAATCCCAGCACTGTGGGAGGCTGAGGGGGAGCAGATCACCTGAGGTCAGGAGTTTGAGACCAGCCTAGCCAACATGGTGAAACCCTGTCTCTGCTAAAATTAGCTGGGCATGGTGGTGGGTGCCTGTAATCCCAGCTACTCGGGAGGCTGAGGTGAGATAATCACTTGAACTCGGGAGGTGGAGGTTGCAGTGAGCCTAGATTGCGCCATTGCACTCCAGCCTGGGCAGCAAGAGTGAAACTCTGTATCCAAAAAAAAAAAACCCGCAAACCCCGCCCCCCCAAAAAAGCATACTCAAGTTTGAAGACTTAGTGTGAAAGAAGAATGTAAAACACCCCAATAACAATTTTTACATTGATTGCATGTTGAAATGCTAAATTTTTGAAATATTGAAACATTATGAAAATTAATTTAACTTTTTTTACTTTTTAAAACATGACTACTAAAGGATTTTAAATTATATATGAGGTTTATGTTATATTTCTATTGGACATCACTGCTCTAGATTTTTAAATAATAGCATTTATCTGATTCTTAAAGTCTGCCAGAACTACACTTGTTTTTTATAACTGCATACTGTTTCGTCAAATGGATATACTAAGTGTGTCTAACCGATCTGTATCTTTTACTTTATTAAATTTTTTTTTTTGTTTGGTTTTTTGGAGACTGAGTCTCACTCTGTTGCCCAGGCTGGAACACAGTGGCATGATCCTAGCTCACTGCAGCCTTGAACTCCTGGACTCAAGTGATCCTCCCACCTTGGCCTCCCAAAGTGCTGAGATTATAGGCATGAGCCACCACGCCTGGCCCAATCTGATATTTGTGAACATTTCAGTTTTTTCATCCTTTCTTTCTTTTGGTAAATAATTTTGTGTTTAACAAGTTTGTGGCTGTATCTTCGTACAGGGGAGTGACATAATCAGATTTGCTTTCTGAAAATCATTTTGGCTATATTGTAGAGAACATGCTGGCTAAGGGCAAGCATGGATTTCAGGGAAACCAGTTAGGATGCCCTTGCAAAAGTTCTGGGGAGATGGGACCAGTGGAGACAGAAAAAAAGGGATACTCTCTGGAGACACGTAGGACATGGAGCCCATAGGACTTGGAATGAATTGGATACTGGAGTCATGGGGAGGGAGTCCAGGATGACTCCCAAGATTCTCGTTGAGCAACCAGAGGTTAGCGAGACAATCACTGAATTGGGAACCCTAAAAAAGGAGTAGTTTGGGGGAATAAACTCCTGAGTTCAGTTTTGGAATGCTCTTGAGATATCCAAGTAGAGATGTGGAATGGCCAGGTGTACAGCAAGAGGAGAGGCAAGGATAGAGATAAAATTTGGGAGTCATTGGTGTACAGATAATATTTAAAGCCTCAATGGGCCAGGCGAGGTGGCTCACGCCTGTAATCTCAGCACTTTTGGAGGCCAAGGTGGGCGGATCACCTGAGGTTGGGAGTTTGAGACCAGCCTGACCAACATGGAGAAACGCCATCTCTACTAAAAATACAAAATTAGCTCGGGGCATGCTTGTAATCCCAGCTACCCTGGAGGCTGAGCCGGGAGAATCACTTGAACCCGGGAGGCAGAGGTTGCGGCGAGCCGAGATCGCACCATTGCACTCCAGCGTGGGCAACAAGAGCAAAACTCCATCTCAAAAATAAAAAATAAATAAAAGTCTCAGTGGGCCTGAATGAGGTTGTCAGAGGAGAGAATGTAGATGGAGAGGCCTGGGTGTTTGGTGGAGAGGGAGGAAGTAGCTAAGACCAAGTGTTGTGCAGCATCAATATTGAAAGCCAGGGAAGGAGGAGTCAGAACTGGAGACTGCTTGAGAGAGGCCAGAGGTATAGATAGAAACAAAGCCAAGAGTGGTGTGGGGCTCACAGAAGCCAAGAAAAGGTGGGCATTTTAGGGAGGGTGCCAACCTCTTGCTGAAAGGTTAAGTGAGATGAGAAACTTAAGCAATGCCTATTGTTCTATCTCACTAATAATCAGTGACATGCAAATTAAAACAATGAGATATCAGTGTTCACCTATTCAATGGTAAAGATTTTCAAGATTAATAATATCCCGTGTGGGCAAAGATGGGGGAAGAGGTACTTTTAGACCCTGTTGGTAGAAATGTAATGGTACTAGCTTTGGGGGTGGTCTTGGCAGCATCTATCAAAATATAAACCACATATACTCTTTTTTTCTCTTTTTTAATTTCCCAGCTACTAGAACTGATACATATACTCTTTAACCCAGCAATTTCTCTTCTAGTTTATTTATCCTAGAGAAATACTGGCTCATGCGCAAGAGATTGCAATTACAATACTGTTCACTGCAGCATTGTTTGTAAAACTGAAACACTGCTAATAACATAAATGTCCTTTGGTAGAAAGAAGACTATGTACATACTATTGAAGACTGGGGAAGTAGTTTAAAAGAATGATGCAAATTTATATACACTTAAATGTAAATGTCCCCAAGACAGCGTAAAGTGAAAAAGTGGCAGACCAATGTGTATAGGAAAGTCCTATTGGTATACATTGTAAAACCTGCATATTTAAATATGTATGTTAAATATATAAATATGTATTTATATATAATATATAATAAATATGTATCTAATATATAATTAATATTTAATATATAAGTATAAATATAAATATATTATATATATATTTTTTAGATGGAATCTCACTCTGTCGCCCAGGCTGGAGTGCAGTGAAGCAATCTCAGCTCACTGC
Source organism: Theropithecus gelada (assembly GCF_003255815.1). NCBI lineage: Eukaryota > Metazoa > Chordata > Mammalia > Primates > Cercopithecidae > Theropithecus > Theropithecus gelada. The sequence goes on along the minus strand of NC_037682.1, from coordinate 19,497,283 downwards.
AACCTCCACCTCCCGGGTTCAAGCAATTCTCCTGCCTCATCCTCCCAAGTAGGGGGGACTACAGGCATGCGCCACCACACCCAGCTAATTTTTGTATTTTTAGTAGAGATGAGGTTTCACTATGTTGGCCGGGCTGGTCTTGAACTCCTGACCTCAGGTGATCCAACCACCTCGGTCTCCCAAAGTGCTGGGATTACAGGCGTGAGCCACCATGCCTAGCCCAAATATTTACATTTACATGCATATAAATGCATAGAAAATTGTCTGGAAGGATGTCTAGCAAACTGTTAACAATGATTAGCCTAGAAAGTGGTTTGGAGTGGTAAGGATGGGCGAAGGAAGACTTACCTTTACTCTGTGTACTTTGGAATGGTTTACATTTTTAAAACAAAAAGTTATCTATGAATTTTTTAAGTTTTTGGTTTTTGATGTCCGTGGGATTCTGGAACATGGGAATTACGGGCAGTGAAGTTAGTTAGCCAGGTTGTGTCAGTGATGGGTGATGGGGTGGGAATCATACTGGGAAGGTTTGCCTATTTATATATGCGCTATTCTTCCACTATTACCCACATTAGATCTGCAACACTGTGCCTGGGTCAGGATCTGGCGGAGAAGGGCAGGGGGGTGGTCAGGAAAGAATACGAGTTTGGCGTTAAAAGACTCAAATGGAGATCCTGGTACCACCATGAGCTAGCTGAGTCTTTTCTTATTTGTCTGTTTCATGAAAGTGTTGATAGAGGGTGGCCGAAGGGTGGAAAGAAAGCGAGATAAAGGGCCAATTTCCTGGGAGAGGTGGTGGAGGAACAGCCTTTGCCTCGCTCACTGCCTTGTATAAATAGGAGACACGTGCGTGGCCAGGCACCCCTCCTGCCTCCACTTCAGACATCGCCCAGGGATTGGTGATGTATTCATGGGCTGGGGGGCAGTGTGAGAATTAAATGAGATGATATTGTGTTATAAACCATACTTAGGAGGTTGCTAACGTTACCATAACATGGGATCTTGCACCACAAAATCCAATTTTTGCCCCGAATCTTGAAATGACTGTTTCAAGTGCTCATTCCAGGTAGCCAAGCCTTGCCCAGGACCTGGTCCACAGGACAGGGCAGCTTCATCCCCACAGCCTGCCCCAGCTGACCACTAGTGGCACCCTGGGAAGCTGTGTTGAGAAGGATGCTCGAGGCCAGCGGGCAAGTGCATCACAGTCCTGGGTGATGTCTGAAGTGGAGGCAGGAGGGGCGCCTGGGCACGCACACACGCCTCCTATTTACATAGGGCAGTGAGAGAGGCAGAGGCTGTCCTTCCACCACCTCTCCCAGGAAATTGGCCCTTTATCTCGCTTTCTTTCCACCCTTCAGCCATCCTCTTACTATCAACGGGTTGTATCTAATCCTTTCTGAGGTGTCAAACTCCCTATTACGTCTCCTAGGGATGTTTACATTTATTAAGGACTTCTTAAAAACAGAAGAGCCTTCAAAATCCCCCCCCCCCCAGATGACTCTTTAATGGTGGAATTAGAGCACAGTGAAAGGCAGTCATTGAAATATTTTTGGATCGAGAGCTTTATCTTTAATTCTTCAATCACACTTCAGAGAGCCCTTCTTTTTCTGCTCCTTTTAAAGTCAAAATGATACTCTGAGGTTTCAAAGGCGCAGTTTGATGACTCCTAGAAGGGCACCCCTCCCAGCCTAGGATAGCCACACTGCCTGCCTAGGTGACAGTTCAGGGAGGTTGGGGGATGGGTGTGGGAAGCCCAGATGGAAGTCAGCCAGCCCCAGCAAGAGTCTGGCGTGGACTCCTTCTTCTGGGGACAACCGGCTTCTCACTTCGTTCTTCTTACAAACTCCATCTCTTCGCTCCAGGCCTTAACAAACAAGAAGGCGTTTGGGACATTAAAAAGGGCTTGTGCAGATGTTAAATAATGATGACCGCAGCACAGTGATGGCAGCTTTTATGGGGGCCACCTAGGACTCAGGGCCCAGCCCCTGTGCAGGATCTCAAGCCGTTTCCTTTCCCTCTTTCGCATACATAAAATAGTTCACCATCTCAATGATTTCCTAATCTTAAAATTGATTTTCCTAGAAGAGTGTTCTTTCATTCTGTCTGTATTGTTAGAGTTTTAAAATAATGATCATGTATTATTTTTTAGAAAGAGATTTTTCCATTTTGGAGGGAAGAACAGGCTTTCTAATAGCTTTCTCTGTCTTCTTCCTTTACAGCTGAGTTATTTCATGTTTTCTTGAGTTTACCACATGACAGCTACATATAATGTAAGAGTATGTGTACTTTTACTCATAGCATTTGGTTTGATTTTTTTTTCTTTTTTTTTTTTGAGACAGAGTCTCACTCTGTCTCCCAGGCTGGTGCAGTGGTGCCATTTCAGCTCACTGCAACCTCCACCTCCCAGGTTCAAGCGATTCTCCTGCCTCAGCCTCCCAAGTAGCTGGGATTACAGGTGCCCGCCTTAGTAGAGATGGTGTTTTGCCATGTTGGCCAGGCTGGTCACAAACTCGTGACCTCAGGTGATTCACCCGCCCCAGCCTCCCAAAGTACTGGAATTGTAGGCATGAGCCACCGAGCCCAGCCTCATTTGGTTTGATTAATCCATTGGCATAGAATACAAACAACTTTACCTGGGTAGTTTGAAAAACTTTGGAGCCAGGAGCCATGAATGCTTTGAATGACAGAAGTCCACCAAACAGGCCCACGGTGCTGGATAAGAAAAGCATTTTTGTGTGTTTGGAAATGAAATGATCTCATTCTATTTGTCCTAAGTTGATTTTCCCTTCCTTTATTATTATTTTTCATTATCTATACTAGTTTTCTACTGCTGTGTGACACATTATCACAAACGTTGTGGCTTAAACAACATCTATTTATTTTCTTGCTGTTTCCTTGGGGCAGATGTCTGGGCATAGCTTAGGTGGGTCCTCAGTGAGTTTCACAAACCTGCAATGCAGATACTGGCTAGGGCTGGGGTCTCAGGCAGTTGTTGGCGGAATTCATCTTTTTGTAGCTATAGACTCATGGCAGCGTGCTTCTTCAAGATCCACAGCATCTTCTCCAATCTCAGGCAAGGGACTTGAATTACATCTGCAAAACTCCTCTCACCTTTGTCATATAATGTCACCCATCAAAGGGGTGACAGTCCTTATATACACATGTCCCCCCACACACTCAAGGGAAGGGGATTGATTAGGCAAGGCTCATTGGAGGTCATCTGAAAATGCTGCCTAACACATCATACGTGATACACTGAGCCATCATTTATTTCATTCATTTTTATTTGTTTACATTTATTTATGTTATAATTTCAACTTTTATTTTAGATTCAGAGGGTACATGCACAGGTTTGTTATATGAGTATATTGCATGATGCTGAGGTTCAGAGTATGACTGATGATATCAACCAGGTAGTGAGCATAGTACCCAACAGTTTTTCAATTCTTGTCCCCCTCCCTCTCTCCCTAGGAGTCCCCAGTGTCTATCATTGCCATCTTTATGTCCATGAGTACCCAATGTTTAGCTCCCACTTATAAGTGAGAATATGCAGTATTTGGTTTTCTGTTCCTCCATTAATTCACTTAGGATAATGGCCTGTAGCTGCATCCATGTTGCTGCCAAGGACATAATTTCATTCTTTTTATGGCTGTGTAGTATTCCATGGTATATATGTACCACATTTTCTTTATCCAGTCCACTGTTGATGGGCACGTAAATCGATTCCATGTTTTTGCTATCGTGAATAGTGCTGCAATAGTGTACAAGCACATGTATCTTTTTGGTAAAATGATTTATTTTCTTTTGGATATATACCCAGTGATGGGATTGCTAGATCGAATGGCAGTTTAGTTCTGTTTTAAGTGCTTTGAGAAATCTCCAAACTGCTTTCCACAGGGGCTGCACTAATTTACATTCCCACCAACCATGTATAAGCATTCCCTTTTCTCCACAGCCTCACGAGCTTCTGTTGTTTTTTGACTTTTTAATAATAGCCATTCTGACTGGTGTGAGATGGTATCTCACTGTGGTTTTGATTTGCATTTCTCTGATGATTAGCAATGCTGAGCATTTTTTCAGGTTTGTTGGCCACTTGTATGTCTTCTTTTGAGAAGTGTCTGTTTATGTAGTTTGTCCACTTTCTTAATGGGTTTATTTGGGTTTTGCTTGTGAACTGCTCTAAGTTCCTTAAAGATTCTGAATATTAGACCTTTGTCAGATGCATAATCTGTGAATATTTTCTCCCATTCTGTAGGTTGTCTTTTCACTCTGTTGATAGTTTCTTTTGCCACGCAGAAGATCTTTGGTTTAATTAGGCCCCAATTATCAATTTTTGGTTTTGTTGCAATTGCTTTTGAAGACTTAGAAATTCTTTCCCAAGGCCAATGTCCTCAATGGTGTTTCCTAGGATTTCTTCTAGTATTCTTATAGATTGAGGACTTATATTTAAATCTTTAATCCATCTTGAGTTAATTTGTGTATGTGATGAAAGGTTGGGGTCCAGTTTCATTCTTCCGCATATGGCTAACCAGCTGTCCCAGCACCATTTATTGAATAGGGCATCCTTTCCTCATTGCTTATTTTTGTTGACTTTGTCAAAGACCAGATGGCTGTAGGTGTGCAGCCTTATTTCTGGGTTCTCTATTCTGTTCCATTGGTCTATGTGTCTGTTTTTGTACCAATATCATGCTGTTTTGATTACTGTAGCCCTGTAGTATAGTTTAAAGTCAGGAAATGTGATACCTTTGGCTTTGTTCTTCTTGCTTAGAATTGCTTTGGCTACTCAGACTCTTTTTTGGTTCCACATGAATTTTAAAATAGTTTGTTCTAAATCTGTGAAAAATGACATTGGTAGTTTGGTAGGAATAGTGCTGAATCTGTAGATTGCTTTGGGCAGTCTGGCCATTTTAACAATATTGATTCTTTCAATCTATGAGCATGAATGTTTGTCCATCTGTTTGTGTCATCTATGATTTCTTTCAGCAGTATTTTGTAGTTCTCCTTGTAGAGCTCTTTCACCTCCTTTGTTAGAGGTATTTGTAGGTTTGTGTGTGTGCGTGCACGTGTGTGTGTGTGTGTCTATTGAAAATGGGATTGTATTCTTGTTTTGGCTCTCAACTTAAAACATTATTGGTGTATAGAAATGTTACTGATTTTTGTACATTGATTTGTATTCTGAAACTTTACTGAGTCATTTATCAGTTCCAGGAGCCTGTTGGCAGAGTATTTAGGGTTCTCTAGGTATAGAATCATATCATCAGTGAAGAGAAATAGTTTGACTTTTTCTTTTCCTATTTGGATGCTCTTTGTGTCTTTCTCTTGCCTGATTGCTCTGGCTAGGACTGCCAGTACTATGTTGAATAGGAGTGGTATGAGTGGGCATCCTTGTCTTGTTCTAGTTCTCAGAAGGAATGCTTTCAGCTTTTTTTTTTTTTTTTTTGAGACGGAGTCTCGCTCTGTCACCCAGGCTGGAGTGCAATGGCGGGATCGCAGCTCACTGCAAGCTCCGCCTCCCGGGTTCACGCCATTCTCCTGCCTCAGCCTCCCGAGTAGCTGGGATTACAGGCGCCCGCCACCGCGCCCGGCTAGTTTTTTGTATCTTTTAGTAGAAACAGGGTTTCACCGTGTTAGCCAGGATGGTCTCAATCTCCTGACCTCGTGATCCACCCGTCTCGGTCTCCCAAAGTGCTGGGATTACAGGCTTGAGCCACCGCGCCCGGCCTGCTTTCAGCTTTTGCCCATTCAGTATGATGTTGGCTGTGGCTTTGTCATAGAGGTGAGCCATCATTTAAAAATGATAAAATAGGCTGGGCACGGTGGCTCATGCTTATAATCCCAGCACTTTTGGAGGCCGAGACAGGCGAATTGATTGCTTGAGCCCAAGAGTTTGAGAGCAGCCTGGGCAACATGACGAGACCCCGTCTCTAAAAAAAAAAGATACGAAAATAGCTGGGCATGGTGGCACATGCCTGTAGTCCCAGCTACTCAGGAGACTGAGGTGGGAGAATCACTTGAGCCCAGGAGGTTGAGGCTGCAGTGAGCTGTGATCACGCCACTGTACTCCATTCAGACTGGGCAACAGAATGAGACCCTGTCTAAAAAAAGAGAGAGAGAGAGAGAGAGAGAGAGAATAGAGGCAAGTAAAAAGAAAAATAAATTAAACAATTGGAAATTATCTCACCTATAGACAATTTCTCTTAGCATGTTGATGTGGCCTTCTACACTTTTCCCATATGAACAGGTATTTTAAAAATCAGATTGTGACATATGTATTATTCTGTAACTGACTTTTTTCACTTTAACTTTTTTTTTTTTTTTTTTGAGACGGAGTCTCGCTCTGTCGCCCAGGCTAGAGTGCAGTGGCCGGATCTCAGCTCACTGCAAGCTCCGCCTCCCGGGTTCACGCCATTCTCCTGCCTCAGCCTCCCGAGTAGCTGGGACTACAGGCGCCCGCCACCACGCCCGGCTCATTTTTTGTGTTTTTAGTAGAGACGGGGTTTCACCATGTTAGCCAGGATGGTCTCGATCTCCTGACCTCGTGATCCGCCCATCTCGGCCTCCCAAAGTGCTGGGATTACAGGCTTGAGCCACCGCGCCCGGCCTTTAACAATGTTTTAAGAATTTTTTTTTTGAGACTGAGTTTAACTCTTGTCACCTAGGCTGGAATGCAATGGTGCGATCTCAGCTCACTGCAACCTCCACCTCCTGCGTTCAAAGGATTCTCCTGTCTCAGCCTCCCGAGTAGCTGGGATTACAGGCTCCTGCCACCATGCCCAGCTAATTATTATATTTTTAGTAGAGACAGGGTTTCACCATGTTGGCCAGGCTGGTCTCAAACTCCTGACCTCAGGTAATCCACCCGCCTTAGCCTCCCAAAGTGCTGAGATTACAGGCGTGGGTCACTGCACCCAGCCACGAATATTTTCTGATGCACATACAAATATCTATTGCATCCACTTTAAGGCTGTAATATACTCCATTTAATGAAGCTACTGTAATTTATTTAGGAAGTCCACTATTGAGAGAGGGGGTTAAATAAACTTTTTATTTCTGAACAGTTTTAGATTTACAGAAAAATATGAATATAGTACAGAGAGTTCCTATACACCTCATACCCAGTTTCCTTTATTACTAACATCTTACATTAGTGTGGTACATTTATTATAATCAATAACCTATATTGATACATCGTTATTTAACTAAAGCCCATACTTGATTCAAATTTCCTAAGTTTTACCTACTGTCCTTTTTCTGTTCCAAGGTCCCTTCCAGTTACATTTTACATTTAGTTGTCATGTCTCCTTATGCCTCTCTTGGCTGGGACAGTTTCTCAGACTTTCCTTGTTTTTGATAACCTTGACAGTTTTGAGTAGTACTCATCATGTATTTTGTAGAACGTTTCTCAGTTGGGATTTGTCTGATGTTTTTCTCATGATTAGACTGGAGGTATATGTTTTAGGAGAAAGACCTACAGAGGTAAACTGCCATTTTCATTACATCATATCAAAGGGCCCACAGTATCAATATGACTTATCACGATTGATGTTAACCTTGATCACCTGGTTAGGATAGTGTGTGCACATTTCTCCACTGTAAAGTGACTTTTCTTTTTTTTTTTTTTTTTTTTTTTGAGACAGAGTCTTGCTCTGTCACCCAGGCTGGAGTGCAGTGACACGATCTCGGCTCACTGCAACCTCTGCCTCCCAGGTTGAAGCGATTCTTCTAAGTGACTCTTCTTATTCCGTTTCCACACTGACCGCTTTGGAAGAATGTCACTATGTGTGGCCCACACCTAAAGAGTGGGAGTTTTGCTTCCCTTCTTGAGGGCAGGGTATCTACAAACATTATTTTAACTTCTACTGCATTGGAGATTTGTCTCTTCTTCCCGAATTATTTATCTATTTAGTCATTAATATCAGTACTATCTAATACTACTTTATTTGCTTATTCAAACTGGTCTTGTTTTAGCCACTGGGAGCTCTTCGATTTGACGCCTGCATTCCTTTGACATACTCCTATCACTGTGAATTGAATATTTGTTTGTGCCTTCCTTACCTTCTGGCACTACAAGATGCTACAGGTTTATCTTGTATATTACCTACCCTAGTCCCAGAATCAGCAGTCTATTAGTTTTTGACACTTGGATCATTTCTAGTTTTTTTTTCACTGTTTCTAGACAAGACTTCAATGAACATCCTTGAGAACATATAAATGGATGTATCTATCTGATGATTTCATTTGAGCTATAAATGGGCAGAAACTGGAACTTAGACAAGGCTGATGATAGGATTTAGACCAAACCTCCCTCTGTCTAGCAGGTTCATTTGCATTTAAGACTGGGATTCGTGGGCCGGGCATGGTGGCTCACGTCTGTAATCCCAGCACTTTAGGAAACCAAGGCGGGAGGATCACTTGAGGTCAGGAGTTCGAGATCAGCCTGGCCAACATGGTGAAACCCCATCTCTACTAAAAATACAAAAATTAGCTGAGGTGGCACATGCCTGTAGTCCCAGCTACTCCAGAGGCTGAGGCACAAGAATCACTTGAACCTGGGAGGTGGAGATTGCAGTGAGCTGAGATCGCACCACTGCGCTCCAGCCTGGGTAACAGAGCAAGACTCTGTTCCAAATTTTTTAAAAAAGAAAAAGACTGGGATTCATGAGGTGAGTGCAATGGGTGATATTGCCCTCTTTATAAATCTTATTTGCATATAAGATGAGACTTTGAAAGTCTGAACATAAAAACAGGTTTTAGTTGACTATACCAAATACTGGTGAGGATGTAGAGCAAACAAATTCTCATACAATGCTGGCAGGAATGCAAAATGGTAAAGCCACTTTGGAAAACAGTTTGTCAGTTTCTATAAAGTTAAATATATACACTTTCCATTTGATTGGCAATTCAAGTCTCAGATATTTATTCAAGGCAAAAAAAAAAAAAAAAAAGTCCACCAAAACATGAGTACACGAATATCATAGCAGCCTTATCTGTGACAGCCCCAATACTAGAGCCACTCAAATGTCCATCAACAGGAGAATGGGTGAACAAATTTCAGTATATCTGGACAATAGAATACTACTCAGCAATGAAAAGGAATGAACTATCAATACGTGCAACAACATAGAAGAATCTCAAAAAATATGCTGAGTGAAAAACAGCCAGACACGAAAGAGAACATTTAACATGATGCCATTTATAGAAAATTCTAGAACTGGTAAAACTAATCTATTGAGACAGAAAACAAATCAATGCCTGGGATGCGGTGAGGTTGATGGGGAGATTGAGCACAAAGGGACTTAAGGGGACTTTTGGGGAAGATGGGAATGTTCTGTATCTTGAATGTAGTAGTGGTTAAATGGATTTATACATTTGTTAAAACTCTTTGAACTGTACAGTTAAAATGGGTGAATTTTATTGTGTGTAAATTACAGCTCAATAAAGTTGATTAAAAGAAAGCAGCAACAACAACAAAACCGAGTCCAGATTGCAAAAGAACCCTCAGGACAGAGGAGTAAGCCTGGAAGAATGCACTCACTCTGGGCAGGTGTTTTCAAGGAAGTAGGGGTGGGGTTGTTCTGTCTCTCTTCCCCACCCTTCCCAACCCAGAGAGTCTGATTCTGAGATGTGCCACTCCCCACCCCTCTACTCACTGCTGAAGAAGAGACAAGCTCCCTCAGGCTGAATCAGACCCAGGTGCAGGGCTTGAGGCTGGGAGATAAGGTAGATTCCAGACACACCTGGTGTACCCCCCTTTACTCCGCAGCCCTGAGTCTGGAGGTGCCTTGTGGACATGTCTGTTTGTTGGGGTGCATGGAAAAGGCTGTAGCATGTTGAGATCCAGGCAACTTTGTTACAGAACGCTCTCCCTGGCAGAACTTTACAAAATTTGGGGGTCCTCACTGCCTGTACAAAAGGGCAGAGGTTGAAACCAAGGCCACTTGTGGCCTGAAGCTGCCTCTGCAAGGGGTGAGCTAAGCTCTTGGCATGACCAGCAACAACATGATAGCTCAAAGAGGCAGCAGCACTTGTGGCTGTGGAGGCCAGCAGGTACAGGTGGCATGGTAGGAACCGCTCCTTGGAGGCTGCCAGGGAGACCAGGGGATGTGGAATCTGGTCTCAAGGGACATGACTGAATGTCTCCCTCCACCTCCTGGCAGCAGTGCAGAGCAATGACAGGGACAAAGTTACGGAAACTTCTAGAGGAACCTTGGCAGTGTGAAAGCGTGGGAAATTTGTAAAAGAGTAGACCTGCTGCCAGCCAAGCCGATGAGGGTTCAGAGTCTTGGGATTTGAGGTATTTATGTAACATAAGCTCATTCGTTCTTTGATGAATCTTTGTTGCCGGCTTACAATGTGCTGGGTGCTATTTTAGTCACTGGACATAAAGCAGGGGCAAAACAGAAAAATCCCTGCTATCAGGGGACTCACCTTCTATGACAGTTACAGCCTATCATTTCACCTGGAGGCAAGTACTTTGAAGAAAGACAAAAAAGGGAGTGAGGGGAGAAGCATTGTAGCTGGGGTGGTCAGGGCTCCTCTGCAGAGGTAACACTTGAGTGCGGCCCTTTGTACCCATGGGTTGGGGAAGCCTGAAACATATGAGTTATGGGATAAATTCCTAGCAGTGCAATTTCTGGGTCAAAGAGCATAAATATTTTAAGGTTTTGATAAATATTGCTAAATTTTTCTCCAAAAAGTTTCCTAGGTTGTCTATTTAAAGAACCAGGAGAAATGCCATGTTTTAGGGGTGCTCCAGAGAGTTAAAAAAGTAAATAAAAGTAAATGGGGAGAGGGGCATCTCCTTTTCCAAGTGCTGTGTCAGAAGGGACAGTTGAAGTCCACTTCCCACTCACGTCAGGCCTAAGATTTTAGCTAGACATCCTAGTAGCTGAAACATGAGCCAGAAACTCATCAGCTCATTAGCTCTATGCCGTTTTGGACAACCTGGCCTAAGTCTCTGTAAGCCTCGGTTTTCTCATCTGCAAAAATGGGCCTTCTAATAATGCTTAGCTCAGAGGGTTGTATGAGGATTAAACAAGATGATACATGGGAGGTGCTTCGCAGAGCACTCGGCACACAGTGAGTGCTGTGATTTTTCTTCTGCAAAGTCAGCAGTACTCGGGACTCAGAAGCAGCTCCAGCACAGGAGCGGTGTGCTCCCACGTGGACACAGAGAAGGAGAGGCTCGCTCCATGCCTGCTTCTAGACTTCAATCCCTGCAGCTCGATAGTTGCCGCTAAGATCTTCTACCTGGCCGAGGTTCCCTACCCGAGTATGAGTGAACCAGATGTTAAAAGACCCCAACGTTAAAGGATCCCGAAAGTGTGTGTGCGTGTGTGTGTATAATAAACATATTTAGGCTGGGTGCGGTGGCTCAGGCCTGTAATCCCCACACTTTGGGAGGCTGAGACGGGAAGGTCACTTGAGGCCAGGAGTTTGAGACCAGCCTTGGCAACATGGTGAAACCCCTTCTCTACTAAAAATACAAAAGTTAGCTGGGTGTGGTGTTCCCAGCTGCTTCAGAGGCTGAGGCTTGAGAATTGCTTGAACCCAGGAGGCGGAGGTTTCAGTGAGCCAAGATTGTACCAGCCTATATATATATATATATAATGTGGGCTGGGCACAGTAGCTCACACCTGTAGTCCCAGCTACTTGGGAGGCTGAGGTGGGAGGATTGCTTGATCCCAGGAGGTTGAGGCTACAGTGAGCTATGACTGCACCACCATACTCTAGCCTGAGTGACAGAGTAAGCCCCTGTCTCTAAAGGTAAATAAATAAATAAATAAATAAAAATAACGACGAGGATGAGGGGGGCAGATCACCTGAGGTCAAGAGTTTAAGACCAGCCTGGCCAACATGATGAAACACTATCTCTGCTAGAAATACAAGAGTTAGCCCAGTGTCGTGACAGGCACCTGTCATCCCAGCTACTTGAGAGGCTGAGGCAGGAGAATCACTTGAACCTGGGCGACGGAGGTTGCAGTGAACTGTGATCACACCACTGCACTTCAGCCTAGGCAACAGAGCAAGACTCTGTCTCAAAAAAATTTTTAAAAAAAAGTACATGTATAGACCTATAAATACATATGTATGTGAATTTATTTTCTCCTAGGAAGGATTTTTCTGCCCTTCCCTAAGTGAAACCAACTGAGCAGAGTTGGCTCAAACTTCTCAAAAAACAATTCACCTCTAGACTTAGACCAAATCTGGAATATTGCAACCCCAAAGTATACGTGTGTGTGTGAGTGTGTGTGTGAAAAGTCACAAAGGATTCGGAACACAGTCAGAGTGAAACCATCACAAGCCTAAACACATTTCAGCTACAGATGTGGCAAGTTTTGCTTTGGTTTTTGGTTCTGAGGTTTGATTGTTTTTTTTTTTTTTTTTCAGAGATAGGATCTCACTCTGTTGCCCATACTGGAGTACAGTGATGTGATCATGGCTCATTGCAGCCTGGATCTCCTGGTCTCAACCATCCTCCCACTGCAGCCTCTCATGTAGCTGGATCTACAGGCATGAGCCACCCTACTGGGCTGATTTTTTGTAGAGACCGCGTCTCACTTGGTTGTCCAGGCTGGTCTCGAACTCCTGTGATGTGTGGCAAGTTTTGATTGCTCACTTGCATCCTTTTAAAAACTAAAATGCATAGAGCTTTTCTTTTACCTGACACTCGGACATGAAATATTCTGCTGCTGCTCTCTACACATACTCTGCATTGTACACATCAACTTCTCACATCTACTCTTATTTCTAGCAGGCCCAAGACCTCCGGACCCAGCAATCACACCTGGCAGATCTTTAAACTTTCAATTTAACACTGAAACATGTCCCGCCCCCTCATGCTCCTGCCTACCCCTCCCACCTCAGGTCCAGGCGTCTAGAGCGAGGACACGCTCATCTGGAAGGCCGGTCTGAGTTGTCAGTGACAGCAACGATCCCCAAATGCTGATCTCTGAACCAAGTTTCCATCCATCCCTGGTGAGATAAGCCAAGTCAGAACAATACAGTTTTCTGTAAAGCTAAATAAATGCATTTCATTTTTAACTCAAATTGTGTCCTCTTTATTTTTTATTTCTTTTGTGGGAAATGTAGTGAAAATAGACTGAGATTAGTTGTGTTATTATTTTTTTTTTACTGTTCTTACTTGGCAAAATAAAAAGTTGGCAAACTTAGACTCCTCGAAATGTTATTTTGAGATTTTCGTAGTCTACAAATTCCAAAAGTCTGAGAAACATCCAACAAAGCAGCCGAGTGCATGAACTGAAGGAAACCCGTACACACTGAGCCCTGCCGTGTGCCTGTCGCTATGCCGTGCTCATGCAAGCTGTTTCATTTCATCCTTACAGCAACTCTCCATTCCAGCAATCAGATTTCCATTTGATGAGTACGGAAAGTGAGGTTGCTGGAGGTTAAGAGACTTGCCCAAGGTCACTCAGCCAGGAAGGGGCAGTGAAGAGGCTGGAATTTGAACCCAGGCTGCCTGAAACTAGACACATTACCGCTCCTCCACCCCCACAATGCCTCTTCCTAAATTACCCCACACAACAGGAGATCCAGGAAAACATCTGCATTGAAGCATGTGCAGCGCTTTATTCAGAAGTCACCAGGAATAAATACATTCATAGATCAAGAACAATCCTTCCACCACAAACGCTAGAGACAGGGAGACAGAGAGAAAGGGAGAGACAGACAGAGAGAGAGACAGAGGGATGAACCATGGTATGTTGTGGTCCACGCACTTTCAATAGACATAATGGCTGAAATGATGAAGGTGTTAAATGCCGAAAAACTCAGGCACAAGCTGATTCATGATGCGGAGGGGTGGGTCCTGGGCACATTAGCTGCCCTCTTCAGACACTGAGTCCCTAGAACAGGAACTGGACGTGGCACTAGCTGCCTCGTTACCAGACAAATGTACAGAAAGTGGCAGCCGAGGGAAAAACAAGAGTGATTAAGGGATGGAAGGATCCATGAGTGAAGATGAAGAAATAATTACGCACAGCTAGGCTAACTCATAAATCAAGGACGATCATTCCATCTACAAACACCAGCAAGGTGAAAAGAATCAAAGAGAAAGATGGGCTATTTAATGTGCATTTGGAAGTAAAACAATGGCTGGAATTAAGAGAGTGCTAAAAGCGGGGAGTCAGGACAAGCGGGATTCACTGTGAAAAATCACCTCCCTAGGGGAAGGGGCCGGAACCCCGGGGGGCTTGAGACACCAATGAGATTGGACAAAACATCAGAAAAGGCGCAGTGGGGAGGAGGCTGGCTCTGGTCCCTGTGGGAGGATGAGACGTGACCTGCCTTCCTCTTACTGCTTCCTCACCTCACTCTCCCTCCTCCCCTTCACCTCACAAAGACAGGATGGCAATTTGAGCCGGAAAACAGTGTCAACAAATATTGCAGGGTGTCATAGCATAAAGCCTGGCTGGGTTTGATTTGGGGCCGCAGCAGAGGAGTGCTAATCACTCCCAAGAAACCAGTCCCACGACAGAACCATCCTGGGGACACAGCAACCCCTCACCGCTTCTCCCCAGAAACCCTGCAAGGGATCAGGTGGTCCAAGCTTATTTATCCATAACCAGCGGTCAGAGGATTAACTGCTGGGATGAGCATAGCGCCCCTTCACTGCAGGCAAGATGAGGGGCAGAGTTTTGGCCTCTTCAGCCACGGGAATCATCTTCTGCCTGTGCTCCTACAGTGCCTTTCTGGGAACCCCTGAAGATGCCTTCTGGGCTCTGTTGCCCAGGAGAGGATAGAAGACCAGGGTTTCTGTTGGCTTTCCACTGGGATCAAAATACTTTGCCCGAACTGTGAAGAATGGATTCTTGTCCTGAAACACCTCACTGAGGGGAGACAAAAGGCCAAAGTTTCAAATGTAGATTTAGGAAGATCATAGTGCTTAGAAGGGGATTTGAATGGAGCAGGTGAATGGTAGCTGCTTCTTGTGAAGGCACTGAACCCCGCGGAAAAAACAAAAAGCTGCAGATAGGAGGAAAAACACAAGCTGGTATTGGAGACAATCTTGTATTATAAGCCCACCAGGACCTAATTCCAAGTTTCTCACATTGTCATGCACATTACTGGCGCTCCACAAAGGTTCATCATCAATCATGCAATGAAATAAACAAGAATAATGTGGGAAATAGAAAGGCTCGATAAAGAATGGGAGACAAAGTGAAAGCAAAGAACTGAATCAAGCACAAGGCATAAATTATAAGCTTATTGAGGGCAGGGAACCTGCCTGCAAATTCTGCAGAATTTTCTCCCCTCGGAGCTCCAAGCATTTAAGGGATAAGTGGCGCTAGCTAAAAAGTCAAGCATTTTAAAATAGTGACAACCCCCATGAGGTGCGTTTCAGCCCTTTTTCCATTTCTCTCCTTGGTCTCTTAGTGATATTTTTTCCCCTCATAAAACAGGCAGTCCAAGTTTTTAGTCTGACATGCTTCTCAGAACTGCCTGTTGGCTTTAATGAGCTAAAGGGAAGTAACATAATACTGCTGGTTTGGAACATTATGTCCAGCCATTGACGATGCAGCCAAGTGGCCTGAGTGGAGAGTGCTTGAACCCCGGGCTCTTCATCTCGGGCCAGCCTTCTCACACTTGCATTCATTCACTGGACCAGTAGACATCAAGCACAGAGTGTGAGCAAGTCACAGTGCTGACTTTTGGAGGAGGCCACAGCACACTAGAAACAGAGGCCCTTGAGGGCAAGAGGGCTGCAGTGTTCATTTGGGCCTACCCTTCAGTATCTACTCAGAAAGAGAAGGATTGCAAGCCACCATTTAGACTAAATCATCTTACTTAGTCTAAATGAAGGCTCAGAAATGAAGTGAGTGTCAGGGTTCAGAGAGAGGAGGAAGATGGCACCAGTCCACAGGATGAGGGAGCGCACCCCAAGGCAGGAAAGGAAAGGCCGTACAGGAAGGACTAAGGAACCCAAAACAAGTCACATTATTTCATTGATTAATCACCCACACACACACGTGCATGCACACGCAGAAGACTCAAGGATAAAAGATATAATCCCAGACTTCTAGGGTTATTATCTGCACACAAGGACACAGAAAAATGTGAACACATCTATAAAGCAATGTGGTTGTTACAGTAATGGTAATGAGAGGGATCATGGATGATTTTGAGAACGAGCTGTGGACTAGATAATGGTACTTGTGTCCACGTTAATTTCCTGATTTTGACAACTGTAGTGTACTTCTTTTTTGTTGTTGTTTTTTGAGATAGAGTCTCACCCTGTTGCCCAGGCTGGAGTGCAATGGCATGATCTTGGCTCACCACAACCTCCGCCTCCCAGGTCCAAGCAATTCTCCTGCCTCAGTCTCCCAAGTAGCAGGGATTATGGGCGCCCACCACCACGCCTGGCTAATTTTTGTATTTTTCATAGAGACGGGGTTTCACCATGTTGGCCAGGCTAGTCTTGAACTCCTCACCTCAAGTGATCCACCTAGCTCGGCCTCCAAAAGTGCTGGGATTACAGGCGTGAGCCACCACACCCGGCCTGTAGTGTACTTCTGTTAAGATAATTTTCTGATTTTAGGAAATATACACTGAACTAGTTCAGAGTTTTTAAGAATTTTTTTTAAAGGTATGTATGCAATATCTGTAGAGCACAGAGGATGAAAGACTGATTCCAAGGCGGGGGAGGAGGAAAGGAGAGGAAGACAGGACAATCTCATCAGGGATTTTATTTCAGTAAAGCATAAAAGACAGAGGAGTTCATGAGAAGAAGAGGGGTTGAAGACAGAAAAGGTCACAACACGAGCAAAGGTACGGCCCGAAGGTAAAAGCAGGAAGGGGCAGGGCTGGCCTGGGAAACATTAGTCAGGCCCACCTAGAATTTTCAATGTGTGAGGAGGAGTGTGGATAAAAACACCAATGGGACAAGACTTTGAAGGGACTTCGGCATGTGTGAGGCAGGCCTTGGCATTGGAAAGACGAAAAGAAATTCCTCAGTAAACACAATTCTTACCTGCAAAACCACCACTGTCTATCTTTTGCATATGCATGACATGCATGTAAAAAAAAAAGGCTTAAGAACATTTTGAAAAAAAAAAAATGTAATCAGTGTCAGCTAAGCCAAGAAGAGCTCAGAATTGGGTTGGGTAAACTCAGCTCCACAAATGTTTATGAGTGACTGCCCTGTGCAAACATCGTGCTAGGCCCTAGGGATAGAGGGACAAAAAGATGTGGATCCTGCCCTCAAGGTAGATCATAGCAATCAGGAGGAGCTTCTCAGACAAAATGAGTTTTGAGCAGGAGAAGAGGGATATGACTGACAATCAGCCAGGTCTCCAGGGGCTTGGCCTCTTCAAGCCTACCATTGAACTGTTGGGACTGTGTGTGGCCTCCACTGTAGCTGGTACTCAGACATCAGAGTGCTGATGTTAGAAGCAAAGGCCAGAATGGAAAGGCTACTGGGTGACCAGCAGAGGGAAAAGGGCCTTCTATGTTATAGATAATTAACCTGTGCTTAGCAACAGTGACAAATCCATTAGAGGGATGTCAAAAAATAAAATTGGTCAAGAAAATGAGAGTTTAATCTCATTCATTCACATTAGTGCAAAAATCCTAGAAATCGGGCTGGGCACAGTGGCTCATGCCTGTCATCCCAGCACTTTGGGAGGCAGAGGAGGGCAGATCACTTGAGTTCAGGAGTTCAAGACCAGCCTGGCCAACATGATGAAACCCTGTCTCTACTAAAAATACAAAAATTAGCTGGGTGTGGTGGTGCACGCCTGTAATCCCAGCTACTCGGGAGGCTGAGGCAAGAGAATCACTTGAACCTGGGAGGCAGAAGTTGCAGTGAGCCATGATCACGCCACTGCACTCCACCTGGGTGACAGAGTGAGACTCCATCTAAAAAAAAAAAAATGCTTAGAAACTGAATTCAGGAGTGTATAAAAAAAGATGATACTGATCATAATAATCATGATCAAGTTGGGTTAATCTTAGGTTTGTAAGGGTGATTTAGCAATAGAAAAGCTATTAATATAATTCACCATATTCATAGATCAAGAAAAAAAATCATATAATTAAAAAGATGCAGGAAAAAAAGCATTTGCTAAAATTTACCACTAATTCATAATGAAACTTCCTATCTCATAAAGAGTTTTTACCAAGAAAATTACATCAAACATCATTCTTCAAGGTGAAATGTTAGAAGTATCCCTTTAAAAATCAGAAACCAGACAAAAATGTCTACATCAACACTTCCTTCCAACATCGTACTTGAGGTCCTATCCAGTACAATAAGAGAAGAAAAGTAAAATGTGTACATTTTGGAAAGGAAGAAACAAGACTGATATTATTACAGAGAATATAATTGTTTACTTAGAAAACACAAAAGACTTTATAAAGTGCTGGAGTTATTATAATTTTTTAACGTTTAATGAGGACGGTGGATAATACAAATCAACTGAATTTCTATACTCCAGGGATAGACATTTCGAATGCATAACTTTAAAAGACACCAGTTATAAAAGCAACCAAAATTAAGGAATAAGCATGATGTAAGACATGGAAGACCTTTATAAAGAAAAAAATTAACTTTATTGAAAGATATGAAAAAAAATTTAAGTAAATGGTCTGATGAGCCACGTTCATGGATAAAATGTCATGGTATGAAAATAACATTGCCAGGTATGGTGGCTCATGCCCATAATCTTAGGCCAAGGTGAGAGGACCTTCTGAGCCCAGGAATTCAAGATTAGTCTGGGGAACATGGTTAAATCCCATCTCTACAAAAATCACAAAAATTAGCTGGGTGTGGTGCTGCATGCCTGTAGTCCCAGCTACCCAGGAGGCTGAGGTGGGAGGATCACTTGAGCTCAGGAGGCAGAGGTTGGAGTGAGCCATAATTGTGCCACTGCACTCCAGCCTGTATGTCAGAGCAAGACCCTGTCACAGAAAGAAAGAGAAGAAAGAAAGAAAGAAAGAAAGAAAGAAAGAAAGAAAGAAAGAAAGAAAGAAAGAAAGAAAGAGAGAAAGAGAGAGAGAGAGAGAGAGGAAGGAAGGAAGGAAGGAAGGAAGGAAGGAAGGAAGGAAGGAAGG